>NC_133618.1:77855922-77895922 GCF_048593235.1 Sminthopsis crassicaudata
TAATATAATTGGTTCATAATATGTATTTTATATGTATGTGTGTTATATAATTTATATATAGTATATTTATTTATATAATATTGGTAATTATTATATAACATTGGTAAATTATATAATATGGGTAAATTAGTAGTAGTAATAGCAACTGGAGCAGCAATTATTATCTAGACCCAGGAGATTTTAGGGAGTTTGAAAAAAAAGGATGCAAATACTTCTCTTGCCTTCAATATCTATAGGAAGTCTATGAGTGACAATAAACTTCATAAACTATTTTAAGTAAGAATAGTGGTGAAAATAAAAACAATAATAAAATAACACCTTTAGTATCAAACTAGATAAATAAAAAGTTAGCCTTTAAAGGTTCAATGAGAAAGAGGAAATTGTCTTGAAAATGTGACTGAGTTAAGAAGATTCATCTAAAAGAATGGACACTTGTAATTAGAATAATTGGCTGTTTTAAAATTGGACCAGGCAGGAAATCAGGAATGAAAACAAAGCAACCCTGGGTACAACATGTCCAAAATAAGACAAAATCGACTAGATCAAGCTTCTTGAATTCCTGAAGCCCCCAAATTTCTGTTTTCCCATAAGAATTTTATCTTTAGCCTGAAACAGTAGGAACTAGCTGAGTGGAGGGGGGGCAGTGAGGGGATGTGGTATCAGGAGCCCAATGCATTCCAGGTTGTTTCAGAGCCAAGGCAAAGTGCCTTGTCTGTTAACAGTCCATTGTGCATTATGAAACCACACAGAGACACACACACACACAGAGAAAGAGAGAGACATAGAGACACAGAGAGAGACAGAGAGAGGGGAAGAGAGAGAGAGAGAAAGATAGAGAGAGAAAGAGAGAGACAGAGACAGTCAGAGACAGAGAGACACAGAGAGAGACATACACACATACACAGAAAAAGACACAGAGACACAGAGAAAGAGAAACAGAGAGAGGAGAGAGACAAATATACAGAGACACAGAGACAGAGAGACAGAGACAGAGAGAGACAGAGAGAGATCGAGACAGAGAGACAGAGACAGAGAGATAGAGATAGAGAGAGAAAGAGACACAGAGAGAGACATACAGAGACAGAGACAGAGAGAGACAGTGAGAGAGAGAAAGAGAGAGAGAGAGAGAGAGAGAGAGAGAGAGAGAGAGAGAGAGAGAGACAGAGACAGAGACAGAGACAGAGACAGAGACAGAGAAAGAGAGATGAGGGTCATCCAGTGTGTGGGGAAGGCTGAGAATTATAGGGATGCAGGATAGAGGGAGGTAGTGGTATGGGCAAAGGCAGGAAGGCGAGGGAGGCTGCAAAGGAATCTTGGCCTCATATCAGTTTGGGGGAGTTTGATTTACTTCTGGAAGATAATATTAACTCAATTATTTCCTATGGAGACTGGAAAATAAACATTCATATACACAGAATTCTTCCTTGTACACTCTGGATGCCTTTATGTATCCTGATCCCATTGCTGTGGGCATTTTCTCTACTGGTGCAGGTTACAACCCACTTATCCCTTTTGATGCTGTGCCCTTCTCTTCTTCCTGGAGTCCTTCACAGAAGTTCATCCTAACACACAGGGGTGTTTTTCCCTAGGATTTTAATGCTTTTCTTTGATTTTCTTTGCATAGCAAATACTTTGTCTAGGAAAGGCACTTACCACTTCTCAGGTTTCCTTTGTTTTGAAGAGAAACAATAATTTGCACTTGATTTGGATTTAAGAGAGGCAGAGTTGCAGAAAATAAAAATCAAGACAACTGGTGATGGCCCAGGGTGCTTTGGTATCTTTGTTTTCTGACCAAGTTCTAAGCATTTCACATTGTTGACTTTATGGTCTTTGGAACAAATTGTTCTTAACCACCCATTCATTCCTCCAGGGAAAATCTTCACATCCTTGGAGTAAGTTTACTCCTAACTTACCAACCATTTTGAGGCCCATCAGTTTGCTTCAACCTGATTAGTCCATCTACTGAGGCAGTTTTACCAGGGTGTGGCTGCTGCCCAGGTGAGAGTTGAGCGACAGGTGAGCAAATCTGGAATGGGCTCTGCAGCCTTTACACCAGAGGTACTAGTTCTCCCTTGATCGTCAATGGATCCAGTTATTAGATAATGTCCTAATTGGTTTATAGGCCTCTTCACTCCCCTTCCCAGGACATCTTCCACAGAGCTACTTCTTTAAGTTCTCTACTTGATAAATTCTATATCAAATATAAATTCCTCTGTTTGGTTTTTAAAGCCTCCAACAGCTGGATTGCAATCTACTTTTTTAGTCTCGTCATATTATATATGCATTGCTCCCTTTGAGACATTCTTTGGTCCAGCTAAACTGATTTCTCCATTCCTCACATGCCAGAGCTCCATCCTTCTGCCTCTGCACCAGTGACCCACATACATGGGATGTACTAGCTCCTCATCTCTACTTTATGAATTTTACCTCTTAAGTTGCTGCTGAAATATTATCTTCTATATGAAGTCTTTCTGAATCCTGACAACTACCAGGACTCTCCCTTCCTAACTAGCTTGTAATCCTTTTGTGAGGGAGTCCACCCAGTGTCCTGGGGACCTTCCTTTACATCTGTCAGAAAGCTTTGTTTTGGGGCTGATGTAATCAGCACAATGTCACTTTTAAGTAACTTTTTCAGTTGATGTATGGCAATGGCAAATAACTTTGGCAAGTGTAAGTCTTTTTTTTTTTTGCTTTAGTCAATCAATAAACATTGATATTTAAAGTCAATTTTAATCATCCTTGTTTGATATTAAAACTCAGAATGTTTTAGCATATGTATGAGATTTACATTGTTGGAGAAACTCCTGGAGACAACATTCTGTTCTACCTCATCAAATTTGTGCTTTTGTTGTTGTTCTTTGTTTGTTTTAGGCTAGACCAACAATTTTATTTTCCTCTAATTGATTCAGGAATTTTGATGGGCAGATAGATCTTCACATAGGCTTTGGAAGGAGTCGGGGGGGGGGGGGGGGGAGGGGGAGGGGACAGCACCAGCAATTATGAAGGAGGATGTGTTGTTGGAGCCTTTTATACTTTGTGGAACTGACTCCTCATTACCTGGCTGGGGATCACACAGCTTGCACAATAATGTAGTTTCACATGCAGTTTGAGAAGCACACAGAAGTCAAAAACACTGGCCCTGGAGATATCTCTGACTTCCAGGATGTTGCGGATCGCGAACATCTTGATGACCTTGTCCTTGAGCACGCAGCAGGAGCAGTTGGTGCTGTGGATAGGCTGCATGTGGCCGCAGCCCTTCTTGGAGTGCCTATTGTTTCTTCTCTTCTTGGTCATCTTGCAAGCAGGGAACAGAAAAAAAAGATATTTTTGGTTTTTTGAAAAATTGTCTTCAAGGAGCACAATGGGATCTTGTATTCTCTACATCTTACAATTGATTATAGAGATGTAGTCTGATTCTGAATATCATTTGCATTCCAAAAATGCTGCATGTTCCCTTATATTTTCCCCATCATATGTTCTGAAGATTTTAGAAATATAAGGAAGCAGATAAATGGGTCGATAGTTTCTTAACACGTTTTTAAAATGAAAAGAACCATGATTGCCCCTGAGCACTTGGTATCTTTCTCTCTGTGACTAGTGACAGTGGTCTTCTTGCTGTCCCTTATACAGGATGCTGCACATATTGACTCCATGACTTGTGCTGGTTGTCTCCTATGCTTAGAATGCTCTCTCTTCATTTCTACCTCTTGGATCCTCGACTTTCTTGAAGACTAAAATCAAATCCCTCATCTCTACTTTTTCCTTCTGGGAAAAGGACCGAAATGTGCAAAAATGTTTGTGGCAGCCCTTTTCATATTGGCAAGGAACTAGAAACTGAGTGGCTGCCCATCAGTTGGGGAATGGCTGAATAAGTTATAGTATATGAATGTTATAGAATATTATTGTTCTGTAAGAAACGACCAGCAGGATGATTTCAGAAAGGCTGGAGAAACTTGTTTGAAATGATGCTGAGTAAAATGAGCAGAACCAGGAGATACAATATTATACTACCATCAATTCTGATGAACGTGACTTTTTCCAACAATGAGATGATTGATGTCAGTTCCAATGATCTTGTGATGAAGAGAGCCAGAGGACTGTGGGAACTGAGTGTAGATCACAACAGAACATTCTCATTCTTTTTGTTGTTGTTTGCTTGCATTCTGTTTTCCTACTTATTTACATTCCTTTTTTATCTGATTTTTCTTATGCAGTAAGATAATAGTATAAATACATATATTGGATTTAACACATATTTTAATATCTTTAACATATATTGGATTACTTGCTGTCTAGGGGTGGGGTTGGGGGGAAAGAAGGGAAAAATTTGGAACACAAGGTTTTGCAAGGATCAGTGTTGAAAAATTATCCATGCATATGTTTTGAAAATAAAATGCTTTAATAAAAAAATGAAAGTAAGATTGGCATTTGGTAAAAACTTAAAAAAAAACCTCTCCTTCCTCCATGACTGTCATCCATTATTAATGCTTTCCCTCTGAAATGATTTCTAATTTGTCATCTGCATATTTTTATAATTATATGTTCTCCTGAATTAAAATGTTAGTGCTTTAAGGGCAAAGATCATATTTTCATTATTCTTTGCAGTTCCAGGACTTAGTATAGCCCTTAACTCTTGTTGAGTAGTAGTTATTTGTTGAGTAGACCTTAGATATCTTGGGCATTGATTATTTAACCTTTAGTAATTCTGTTGCTGCCAAAATGGGTCTTCTGCCTGCTTGGGTCTACTATCACACTTCTCTACTCATCTCTAAAAAGCATCAGGAACATATACCAAACTGTCTTTATTAGTGTGTATAGCCTCTTAACTTGGAGCCAGATCAAGGATAGGGGTCTTTGTGATAGGAAAATCAGTAGAACAGTCCTTGAATGGCAACTTCTTTTCAATAAAAAAGAAAGATCCCAGATGAAGAATTATCTGTCACAAGTTTCAGGCAGGATTCCTGATCTTTAGATCATATTCCTATTGAATGTGGGACCCAGAATGTGGGTATAGCAGGATGGGAAAAGTAGATTGATTAATAATAACAATAATAATAATGATTATTATCACCAACAATAAGCATATTTGTAGTGTTTGTTTTCTGCCAGGCATTGTGCTAAGAGCTAGGGATATAAGGAAAGCTGAAAGACAGTTCCAGCTTTCAGAATGACTTCTAAACCTGAAGTCTAGTACTCTAACCACTGTACCACCTAGGAATAGGTTGCTAAACTTACAATCAGAGGACCTGGTATAATCTTATAGGACATGCTAGGCAGGGACAGGGAAGGAAAATAAAATGCTGTGACAGATTTCTTCATTGATTTTGCTTTCTTGAAGGAGTTTTTGCCTAGAACGAGAAACTACAAGGTTAGACAAAATAACCACAAGCTCTGATGGATTCTGGGGACTCAAGATATCATACCCTACATAGTTTAGTGGAGAAATGGGGTATTATTCTACATTATCATGGCACAAAGTGGAAAGGAAACTTTGGAAGAAGGGGTTGGTCAGGTAGAAATGTCAAGAGAACAATTTTTGGTGTAAAGTGATAACATATATACAAGTATAGTTAACATATTGTATACAAGATAAAAGAGAAGCCCTTTTCCACGGTAAAGAAACCACAAGAAAATATTTAACCCAACTCAATAAACATTTATTAAATACCTACTATGTGCCAAGTTTTGAGCTAAATACTTATATAATTAATTAAAAAAAAAAAAAAAACCAGATCTTGATCTCAAGGGCCTTAGAGTGTAAATGGAAAGTAAACACATAAAAGGAAGCAGAAGAGAGGAAAAGGGGCACTTTTTGTCCTGTAGGGATAAAACCAAATAGGGAAGCAGGTGCAGGACAGAGGAAGCTGAGTCCATTTTCGGCCTTCTATAAAGAAAGACATTGGGAGGAGTTTGGTACTGCCCGCCAGCCCTTTAGTCAGAGGGGAGCGGAGTTTGAGGGGAATGGTAGCAATCAAACATGATGGTGAATTTAGAGGAAATGAACTTATTTGGGAAGGGTATTTTGTTCCATGGAGTTGAAATCAGGCAGGGCAGCAGAAGCAAATTGGGGAAATATGGTAAAATCCTACAAGCCCAAACTGAGCAGGAAAAAATTTACTTATGTGTCCAATAGTGTTAATTGGTTTTGTAAGAGAAGGGCCAGAAGGGAAATATGGGAAGGGATGACTATTGGATTGGCCCTGAGCTATGCAGCATGGGATTTATTTCATGAGAAAGAGACAACAGTAGAGAAGACTGTCAATCAACAGTCAATCATAGAACAATCATATCCTTCCAAAGTATGAACCAGCTCTCACTTGGAGCATTTAAGGAGTCCAGATAGTTCCCATTGTCTCTACAAGGAGGAAAGTGAGGGGAGGGGACAAAAAATTGGAAAGGCAGGAGGATACTTAGCGCTTTGCTAATAGAAATAAATACTACAGCTAAGGACAGAAATTCTTGCTCTAAAGTTAAGAGAAAACAGCTCCAGAATCTGGGATTGTGGGGTTGGGCCATTTTGACTATACATAGACACTAGATGTTTAAGGAGGGATAATGGTATTATTTTGCCAGTAAATTGTAAGTAGGCTGGCCAGGCTCAATGCACTGTAACAATTGAGGATTAGCCAAGGCAGGTGATGTCTTGTGGCAGAAATACTTGGTGCAATCTCTATATGTTAAGAGTCATCTCAATAAAGACTGAGTTTACAATGGCTTTTCAGGAGCCCATATGGACAGATTTTTGATATGACATTTGGTCTGAGATTGACTAATCATTCTAACGATGTGTTTTAAGAGCCCAATTATAACCATATTTATTATAGTATATAAATCATTTCTCTGGTGGGCAATTTTACTCTCTAAGAGATACAATTAGACTCAACCTTGTGAGATGGATTTGTGTATTATTTTAATAGAAGAAATAAAGCATCTTTAGATTTTTCACTTATTTTCCTCTTCTATACAGAGGGTCAACATGAAACAAATAGAAATAAAAAAAACAGTCAAGATGGAATTCAGTCACATTGGATTGTTACAGCAAAAAGAGAAGAGATGGGGGAATGTGGCCAATGGTTTTTCACAGCTTTCCCTTATATGGAGCTGATGGTATCTTCATGCAGAGAAAAATCTCCTATTGTTACCTCAGTTTGCTTTGTCGGATTTTGTTCTTACATGCTAGAAACCTGAAGTTGGTTACCTGGCTGTCAAAGCAGACCACAGAAATGCACTAATGGGGAGCTGGCAGACAGCCTGGTCTGCCAGTTTGCTTCTGGTAAATGACGAACCCAGGCATCTTTTGGACTTCTCACTGCTATCTCCAGCCGTCCTGGAATTAGAATCTGGAGAACATTCATTGCTCTCTGTCCCTTGAGAATGGATCAAAGAGAACATCCATCCCCTTTATGGGATCTGATCTTCACTGTATTTTTATTAGGCACTAAATATACCCCCTAGTGAGGGTAGCACCCCAAATTATTTTGGGTTTTTTGGGTTATATAGATAGGAACTTGTGAGGCATGGAGCTAAGTTAATGGTTTCTGTGTATGGCTTGGTCTCAGCCCCAGCTCCTTCTCCATATTTTGCCTACACATTATTGTATTTAGTATTCACAATACTGGTAGCTGTCTGAATGTAGAGAGCACTTGGATCAGTATTCAAAGCCATAATTCTCTCTGAGTGTTTAAGTCTCTACTTACTTTAAGCCAAGTAGAGACAAGAGAATCCAACTCAGGATAATGCCATCTATAGAGATTCCAGAATGGGGAGCAGCCTACTTTAGCATTCTTGTTTCATTTTCCTTTGTAGAGGTAATCACCATTTAAGAATTGTGCTTCTTGTGTCATCCCTGAAGTCAGGAGGACCTGAGTTCAAATCTGACCTCAGACACTTAATATTTCCTAGCTATGTGACCCTGGGCAAGTCACTTCACCCCAATTGCCTCAAAAAATATTGCTTCTTTCTGAAGAGGGAAAAAAGGAAATCTGAAGTTAAGAAGAGAATGCCATTCCGATGAAAGTCAATGCAAATTCTAATCAATGCAATACCTGACCATGATGTTGCAGGAGATTAAGGGTGAACAATTATATCTAGAAGTGATGGACTAAATGTGCAGAATGAGACACGTTTTGTATACAACCAAGATCAGAATTTGTTTTGCTTGATTATGCATATTTGTCACAATTGTTTTATTTCCAGTAAAGAGGCAAAGGGAAGTGAGAAATTGAAAAAATTAATGCTTTTTAAGTGAAAAAAATTATTAAAATTCATTTTAAAATTCAACAAACTTTTAATTAACTGTTATTTTCAAGTCTCGATTGGGACTACTAGGCCTGTGACAGCTCTAGACCTATTTTCTACCCTGACTCACTGCTAGTATAGAGATTCATAATAGTGTTACCCCTTTGAACCCAGAAGTTAGAATTTTCCCAACAAGTATGGCTATGCAGAGGCTTAGGAGAAGTATGGAATCTGTTATAAATTAAGGCCCTTTGAGGATTGGATATTAGTGACTTGACAGGAGCTAGTCATATTGGTATTTGATATAGAATAAAAAGCACAAGGGAGAAAAAGCAGTTTAATCAGGAGATAAATGAGATCTTGCTATTTCATTGGTTACCCATGTGCTCATTATTGACTATGCTGGGAAACTCTCTTTGGGTTGACATGGGTCCAATCTACCACAGCATAGTATGATTGAAAGGGCACTAGATGTGAAATTAGAATACAGGCACTGCCCCTGAGTATCATTTGCCTTTCCAGAATCTATTTTCTTTACTTCCTCCAATGAGACTCATTAATCTCTGGAGTTCCTGTAAGCTATAAAATATTTGTGGCAGTGATCCCAATACAAACAGCATTGTTTTTACTTCAAAGCAGCCTATATGGAAGAGTGAACTATCTATCTATCTCATTAATAAATTATCATTTCTCCAAAATCCCTTCAAGACATGAGGGTGATGATCTTGCATTCAAAATCATTCCAAGTTTAGTAGGATTTGATGGAACTTAGTTTTACTTATATAGTCCTTACAAATACTGAGTCATCCATCTCCATTCCATCATGCAATTTTAGAGAAGGATAGCAAAGAATGTGGGATAAGGACCAGATCTGTGATTATAATAGGAATTCACCAGAGGAACATCCTCTACCTCCTTCATCACTTCCAGTCTTAAAGAGATTCCCAGGGAGCAGAGAGATTAAAAGGTTTGCCCATAGTCAAACAGATATGATCCATCAGAGAAAGTGCTCTGAGTCCCTAAGTTTGGGAATAACATTTCTGGAGAGTGGATTTAGGGTAGGGGAAAGGAGACATGTTAGAGAGACAGAGTCAGGTTTCAGCTTATGGTCTTTTGGCTCCTAATTCTGATTTCTTCTGGTTTCTCAATCTAGTCACTTAAAGCTATTTGAGTCTGAATTTCCCTGTTTATATTATGATGGGGTTGGAAAAGACAATTTTCAAGGTTCTAGTCAGTTCTAATAGTGTATAATTCTAGTAATATTATTCCCATTTCCATTATTAAGGCCTCTAAAATACAGATCTTTAGGATTCTTCTTCAAGAATAAAATTGAGTGGGCATATATGTAACACATATGTAGCCTATCTACATTCAAACACTTATAGCAATTTAAAACTTTCATACATGGTGTATGGATATTTACTTAATCTCTCAGTTGGATTATTTACTCCAGCCTGTTGAGAGGGGAAATAAATCATTTCTACTCATCACTTTAGCTCCTTAGTCCACACCAGTGATTTTCTATTTAAACAAACAATTCATAATGATGACAGTTTTTATAGTTTAAACATTTACTTAGCAAGAAAGCAAAGAATTAATAATAACAAAATAGGTACTCATATTAAAGCAAATTCTGAGATAAAAAATATATTGCAATTCATATGTAAACCAGGGTAACGCTCTCTCATCGATGGCCACAGATTCTGTAGGGAAGAATGAGTATACCCTTTCAGATATCTGACATGAAGGGAAGCACATGAGGCAGAAAAAATGGTTCTTTAGAATTATGAACTTCAGACTTTGATGCCATTAATTAAAGAACATCTGTATCACATAAAACTACTTTTCTGCTCCTTATCTGCTAGTCTTTTCTGTTCACCAGGGAAAACATTCTTTTCTCTCCTAGAACTAATATAGAATTTTTAAGCTCTTCAACATATTCATCCTTAAAAAGACTTTGAAGAAGTGTTGCCTTATTCAATTGACTAGCAGTTTTTTTATTTTAAACCAATGACTTATAAATCTAATTAGATTGGCTATCTCTGAGTACTACAAACCAGTCTGGCTAACAATTCCATTAACAAGAATAATTCATTGTCCAATCAGAACAGAGATCACCGAAAATCTCTAAATAATCAAATAGTCTAAGTTAGTCCTTCACTTACTAGGATATTGAATTGTCTAATTAAATTTCTGCATATTTTCCCATAAAGCAAATCTCTTTATATAGGTTCAGTAGAAAAAGCAGTAGGCCTGAAATCAGAAGAGTTCAAATTTGACTTGACATTTTCTAGCTATGTGAACCTCCCTCCTCCAATTTTTTGACCTGTAAAATGGGATAATAATAGTAATCAGCTTCCTGGGGCTGTGTGAGATAATTATAAAGAGCTTCATAAACACAAAATAATTTTATAGACGCTATTATGTGGCATTTATATGGTGCTTTGAATATTTGCTAAGCAAAGTATGAGAAGTTTTATATTAGATATTTTGAATAATGACATTTCAATGTCTTTATCTTCTATTTATCTGTGTGATTATCATGGATATGATTGCCTTGTAAGCTTTATAGCTATGCAGATCATGGGTGGGAACTGGGATCCACAAAAGAGGTGAGAAATCAGGTTTTTTTGTTTGTTTTTTGTTTTTTTTTTCTGTATGTTAAGATATTGCTGACTTACAAGGCATCTATTGTAATTTAAAGGGTGAGGTGGAAGAAAGTCAAGGAATATAGTTCAACAACAGTTTTAAACATTCCCAGATTCATCCTTGGTGGGAGAACTATTCATAAAATTTTAGAAGATAGGGAGTTTGGTCCTGAGTAAGTCATACTCTGCACATTTCTGATGAACTTTTCCCATTTCTGATGAATGTAAGCCATGAATACATGCATACTGCAACTAGAAATAGAGGACAACTGAGGAACAATTTTTGTCTATGCAACAATGATGCCTATAGATTTAGTCCAATTTTACCTCCTTTATCTGGTGTGTGTGTGTGTGTGTGCACTGAGTCTAATAAATAACACATTACAGGCATTATATCCTAGGCAATATAAGAATGGTCTTATAGGTTATTCTTCCTTATATATAATGACTTCTTCAAGGACAAAATGAACAGAATTAGCAATTGGAGCTTTATTTTGAATTTCATCCTACCCAGACAGCAAAGAGAGATTTCTTGCTTAAGACAACACACAGCACCACATACCTTCTTAATAACCTTGGGTCTGATTATGTGTTTATTGGTAGGACATTTACTTTCCAATATGTTTTCATTTGTATTTAAGACAGCTTTTTCTTTTTCCAACTTAGCTTCCTATATAGACTTTTTTTTTGGTCTGTGCTTCCTGCCACTCCCATATCACTGAGAAAATTTATTTTCTACTGGCAGCTTCTCAGTTAAAAAAATATTGTTGTCAGAATGAAGTCATCTGTTTGGAGAGCAAAACCACAGGCATCATTCAAAGGGCTATCCCCCAGCATCTCATGTATGCTCTCCTTTTTGGC
Source organism: Sminthopsis crassicaudata (assembly GCF_048593235.1). NCBI lineage: Eukaryota > Metazoa > Chordata > Mammalia > Dasyuromorphia > Dasyuridae > Sminthopsis > Sminthopsis crassicaudata. Next base: position 77,867,670 of record NC_133618.1, read on the forward strand.
TCACAGAACTGTTACCACAGCAACTGAATTCTCTCATGAAATAGCTTCTTTGCTGATAAGCTCCTGTCCCTTGGGGACCTGAAACATATCCTTTTAAGTAGTTTCCATTAAGTTAACATGTCCCCATTGGATTTTTACTTAGGAGTGCTCTAATCTAAGATAACTAGTTATTAAAAATAGTGGGGGGGCTCACATTATGCTCCAAATAGACCTGTAACCAGTGGATAATGATTGGATGGTGGTGGGGTCTTGAGGTATTCTTGAGGGTCATAGAGAAAGGGTGTTAACCCAAATAATGACTTGGATTTTTATATATAATACATGATATATGCTAATATATAATCTTGTATGGCTATTTGTCACAAAAAATCAGAATGATGTAAGTGTTAAGAGTTAGCCTATACAAAGAATAGCAGAGTTCAAGTGCTACCTCTGACACAAACTGCTTGTATGATGCTAGAAAAGTCACTCACCTTCCCTGTGTTCCGGTAGCTCTTTAAGACTGTAAATTGCAAAGAAGGGATCACATTTCATTGGTAAAAGGAGATTCCTTACTTCAAGAGTTCCCTATATACGGTGACTTTTTATGTGTAACTAAGGCATCTAGATGTTGCAATATTACTGGACCATAACTGTCGGTTGGGGAATTCATTTTGACAAGACTAAGATACATCTCAGGACATTTGACATCATATCTGGTATTACTTAAAGTTTTATATTGTTTAAAGAAAAAAATGTAATATCTCGATTTTTAAAAATAAAAATCTGGATTTTTGGGGAAACATGGGGACACAATTAATTAGATGAAATTTTCACAGAAAGAAATACAAAGTCTTACATTTCAGTGAGAAAACAAATCAATTATACCAATACAGGAGAGTAGATATTTAACTTGGCAGTAGTTCATGGGAAAGAGACTTGGAGCTTTCAGTGGATGACAAGTTCAAGCTAATGAAGCAGTGTGATACAGTCATTTAAAAAGCCAACACACTTGTAGGTTTCATTAATATACAAATAGAACATCCAGAATTGCAGGAAGATTAGGAAGGGAGAAGTTGCAAAGAAGGCGCTAAGCTCTGGGTTCCCCAGAAAAAAAACAGCAAAATAAAAATGAAAAAGAAGCAACATTGACAAAAAAATTTTTAAGATACATTTTTAAAAAATTATGCAAAAACTGAACAACTCAAAAAGGATCTAAAACAATGGAAAAATAGTATAAGTTAAAGGAGCATAACAAGGACAGAAGAAAAATATACTAAATAGTAGCAGTGGGTATTGCTCCCAATTGCTTCCAATTGCTCCCATAGGAATATTAGAAAAAGTTAGATTTTTCAATAGAAAAAATTAAAATGGATACTAAACACCCTGAGGGTAGTAAAGAAGTTGAATCATCAAAAATATCATAAGATTTGAAAAGAGGCTCTAAATCCAATTAAGGAACCTCTGGACAAGATGATGATGATGAAACTTGATAATTTAGAAATATCCAGGGGAAAGGAAAGATTTCTAGTCATGATGGTTTCCTGAATGAAAGCATAACTATTGTAATATCAAACCAAATGATAAAGAAATAGTTACTTTGTTAACACCAGGACTTCATAAAATCAGGTAGTACAAATGACATTTGCTATCACTGGAGAAAGATTGAATGAGATGAAGGAAGTTTAATTTGGGTTTTTTAATGCATTCTTTTAGCTTGATCTCTCTCTCTGGTCTCTCTCTGTCTCTCTGTCTCTCTCTGTCTCTCTCTCTGTCTCTCTCTCTGTCTCTCTCTCTCTCTCTCTCTCTCTTTCTATGTATGTATATATTCCTAGTGATTAGGTATTTTGGTTAAACTCCTTTAATTTGTGAGTCATATTTAGCTTTATTTTGGAGAGATATTGAATTTTAAGACTAGAAAGAATCGCTAATGGACATAAGTGCTGTCCTGAAAAAAATACCATTTTTAAAATCAATTGTTCTTGATATTATCATGTTGGTAGCATGTTTTGAAATCAAGAACAACTTTCCAAATAAACAGAAAATGCCACTATATTTTTCATCTATTTTATATATTTGTAGTGTTTGAATAAGATGAGTCAAAAGTTTTGAGGTAATTACAGAAAAATCAAAGACTTGTGTGCAAGTCTCTCATGAAATATAATCTTGCTTTCTAACTAATGAGAAAATCAAGTCCACCATGGTCCATGTCTACCATTTCTCCCTTTTCCTTACGAATCTTGAATCTATACTTCTGCCTCAGAGAAAGAGGAGTCTATTTTTTGTTGAGACCAATCCCTTCTGCCCTTCATTTCATAAACTCTTGTCTCCTTTGGGAGCTTCTTATATTCCATTCTTTCCCTCTCTTTTATCTTTAGTCTTCCTTTCTACTAGTTCCAACTTTGATGGCAAAAGCATATTTACATGTACAAATCTCATACAAATCTTCACTTGATTCTTCTAGTTCCTGAAATTATTGTTCTATGTCTAGCCTTCTTTTCACTGCCAAGAACCTGGAATTAAAAATCTATCTTCCCTGCCTCTACTGGTCTTTTCATTCAATTGTAACTCATCTTCTCCTATATATTTTCTCATCTCTAGATTTCCAGAAAAATACTCTTGTTGTGACCACATTTTAAGAAAGAACAATGGCTATGGAGTCAGATGATCTCAATTAATACACCATTTCTGATACTTACTACTTGTATGAAATTGGGCAAATCACGTCCTCTTGACTTTAGTTTCTTCATTGGTAAAATGAGTGGATTGACATAGATTAAAATGAGATCTTTTCCAGCCCTCAATTTATGTCCCATTATCCATGATCTTTTAGATGAAACATTCTTAACAATTTTTTGGTCATAAACCATTTTGGCAATGAAACCCCTTGGACTAATGAAACCTAAGGACCCTTCCTCAGAATAGTGTTTTAAAATAATTGGAGAATATATTAAATTGCAGTTAGAGGCTAGTGAAACTAAAAATGAAATTTTAAAAAGTAGTCCAAGTTCACAAACCCTAGATTAAGAATCCCTGTTCTTGACTAATCTTGAATTTTACCATATATACAACTTTTTTCCCTGGCTCCATTCCTGTTAGTTATGTCATCTTTGAGCCTCTGGGGGTAAACCTGCCAAACCAGTTCAATGGGGTTGCTTGGTGTGGATTATTCAAACCCGGGCTATTTATTTAATTACTTCCCTCCATTGCCCTCTTCCTCCCCATCTCTCCCTCCCTTCCTCCCCCCCCCCACCTCCGGGGAAACTGAATACCTATCCTTATTTTCCCAGAAGCATAGCTGAGTTTGCTCAAATATTGTTGTAATCAAAATGTATTAAGTGATTACGCAGTTTAATCCTAAACAAAAGAAACTTCAAAAACTTGCTATAAAATATGAAATGGTTAGTTCTATGAATGGTGCTGTCTTTCCTTTCCAACCTTCCAATGTTGATTTCTTTTCCCTAAAAGTTTGGTGAGATCAGATAGTTATATCCTCTACAGCTGACATGTAGCAGTAACTGCTGCTTCTGGACTCCCTTTGACTTTTTATGTGTGCCTGCCTAAAATTCTTGGTGTAGCCAAAATACTAGACTTGTCTTCTATGAAATGTTCATGATAAATTGAATTTTCTTGGGATAAGCCTTACTTCTTGGCCTTTTTTTTTTTCAGGAGACCTTGCTTCCAGGGCTTTCCCAGATTCTCTTTTGTGTTGATATAGTTGATTTGGAATGTGGAATTTTTGCAACAACACCAAAAAATGTTATTTTTTGATTTGATTTGTAATAAAAATACCCCATTAAACTTCTGAACCAAGTATTTCTGTGTTTTATTAAATGGGCAAACTGTATCAGAGAAAGTCCAACTTCTTTGTATGCTAGAAAAATTATAAAATGTTTTATTAACTTCCATTTAAATAATTATTGTCATTTCCTAATGACTTCCTCTGACTTTGTAAGGACCCACGTTTGGAACAAGTAAGTAAAGTAGCACAAATCTACACAGTGACTATGTTTTATCATTAATGGTTCTTAAACCAATAGTTCACTATTCCTATGATGAGAAGCAGAAGGCATACTTTAGCAGAATTTTTTTCTTCATATAGCTATAATTTATTTAAAGAATTTTAAAATTAGAAAGGCAGAAGGTTAGAGCTAGAAGGTATGTTAGAGACTCTCTGACCCAATCTCTTCATTTTATAGCTAAGCAAAGATTAGTCTAGCCAGTAATAAAAGATTCTTCAATAATCAAATAGTTATATGCAAAAAGCCAGAGAAATATTTACTGAATTCTATGTCTGTAATGTAGACCAGGTTACACACAAAATTAGCTCTGTTCTTTCTAACAATAGCTTATAAAGTCCATTTCATAGTAGGGATTTGGGAGTTAAAGTCAGAAATAAGACATGATTCTGGGAAAATATTATGAATTCATAAATATTTAATAAGATGAGAGATATCTTTAAACTGGGAAAAGACTTTTCTACTGAGAAAGTTTTAGAGACATCTGGGACTAGCTTTAAAGTTCAGGATAAATTGCTTGTTATAAGAAACTTAGATAAAATTCTGTTTCTGTAAGTATGATTTCATTGAGTTGTCCTTATAATTCCTAGTCTGTTCACATGAACAAAAGACTAGTTTTGAGCATGTTAGAAAGAATGAAAAAGGGTCTCAAAGCCAGTGCCCATTCTGATCATCCAAGATTGAAATTCAGTAATATTATTTGACAATTTCCCCACCATTAATGCATTAGTCATAATTTATTCTAACGATTTTGTTTTTTAATAGAGCCTTTGATTCAATTTTTACTGCTCTGTATAGTGGAAACATTAAGGAACACCCAAGGGATTATGATGGATCTGCTGTTGACAAAGAAAGATGGTTATTTCTGCCATTAATTTATATTGCTAAAACAAAAGAGTCCTTGATGCTGCTATTTTGATGTTTTTACAACGTAATCTAAAACACCATTCTTATGGGCTGATTCCATGGCCTCATCATGACAAGAGAGATCCTGCAACATCCTCCTCAAGCAACACTCAAAGGAAAGACAAGTATTTATCCTTAGGCTGAAATTTCATGGGGCTTTCCTTCTACTTTATCCTTAGACCTTATTAAAGTATTTCTAAAGTAAGTGCAGATACTCATTCTAAGGAGATCCGTTCCTCATTTGAACAGCGATTTTTACTATAGCTTGATGATTTCAGGATATATTTCCAAGAAAAACATATTAGGACTTCATCTAATACTTGGGTCAAACACTTGCCATTCATTCTTCCATAAATTTCAGTGTCTTCCTATTATTGCTAGGATCAAATATAAATTCTTCTTTTTGGCATTTGGAGCTTCTCAAAATCTGGTGCCTTTCCAGCCTTATTACTAGTGATTTCCTTCTATCTATAATTCAGCCGTATTGATTTTCTTCCTGTTCCTCCCATATAACTTGGGATCTCCCATCTGTGTGCCTTTGCATCCCACCTCATATCTGGACTGCTCTCCTTCCTCTCTTCTTTTTCTTAGAATCTATATGTTTCCTTCCAAATGTAGCTCAAGAACAACTTTCTGCATGAAATTTTTCCTTGAATCTTTAACTACTAGAGCCTTCCCTTCAAGGTTACCTTAGATCTTTTTTGGAATGAATGAAAAAGTAGTTATTAAGCTTTTCCATGTGTCAAATTATAGTAAAGATTAGAGGTAAAAATCCAAAAGGAAGACAATCTTTGTCCTCAAGGAGTTTATGTTCTAAGAAAAGGAAAATAATGTCTATAAGAGAGTGATAGCCAAGGATGAGTAAAATCATATAGATAATGAGGAGTGCGATAAGGCAATCCCATGGAGTGCCCTTTCAAAAATTAAGGGCAATATTGATTGAATTATTGCTGCCAAAGAAAGAAATAGAAATAGAGTTCTAAGGAAGAAGTAAATAAACAGTGCTTTTGCCAGAAGATGGCATGTTTGGATGTCTATGGTAAGTTTTCACTGATGAACACAGTCCCAGACAAGGAACCAGATACAGCTTTTATGAGGTAGCTGCTTTGTAAATATCTCAATATGTGCATCCCCATTAAAATAGGAACTCCTTGAGAGTGAGGGCTATATATATTTTGTACAGAAAGAAAGAAAGATACTGACAAATTGAGGGTAAAAGTCCAGGAGAGTATTATTAATTTTTTTTAAAAAGCAATTGAAACATATTCTAATGAATCCTGGTTCTTATGATTACTTTTTTTCATTCTTATGAAATCTTTATGAGAATGAATTGAGGGCATCCTTGAAAAAAGCATGAGATTCAAGTATTTCCCTGGTCATCTTATAGCTTTCAGGGAAGTGAGATTTTATTTGGAACAGCAGAGGAAATTAGGAAAAACCATGCAGAAGGTTGTTCTTTCTGTAAGTTTGATTGACTCTTTCTAGGAGGAAATGAAAGATTCCCCTTGTCACTTCCTGGAGGATAATTTTCAAGGATATTGACCAAATTGACTTGTGCCCATTATTTTGGGACAGACTGTCATGGAAGTAGCTATCCGTTGTGCTGATTTATAAAAGGGAGCAGATTGGCATGCTGGGTAGGTCCTTTTCCTTCCCCATTCTTCTGAAGTGCTTCTGAGAGCAAAGAGTAGACCTGGGTCCTGGGGTGGGAGTGGGGGTGGGGGTGGGGACTCCCTTTAATCCATGAATCATGAATGTTGATATGTGGCAGAAACACATAGAGATTTTTTGAGCTCACTGATTTGCCACCAAATGAAAATTCCTGAACAAAACCGAGTTTCTGCACCACCGCTCCAACCTTGTATTCTTAAAAATATGGAATTCAAGCTTTGGAAGATTACATAAAACTGCAAAGGCTTTGAGTAATTGAATGGGCACAATCTGTTAAAATGAGAACAGTTTGAGATTGGTCTATCTGAATACAGAGGAGCTCTTTATCCGGTTACTGGACAACAGGCTTCTATCTTTAAGTCCTAAATAGTGTGAATAATGGATCTCTGGAAAGTGGATTCACATAGCATATTTCCATTGGCCTGGAACCAATAATCATGTTTTACACCATTTTGAACAGTGCAAATTTGGATATATGCAAACACCAGGGAAATTCATTTTTCTCACTAATTGAGATCCAGTTGCATATAGCAACTCAGAAAATGGATGAAAATGCCGAAAGGTTTTTAGACTCTGGGAAAGCTTCTTCTGCATCCACAGTGGTGATGATGATGATGTCTGAGAATGGAGCAGAGAGTACTAAAAATCAGGCAACTATTGAACCAGCTACAAATGTCACTTTAACAATTTAATTTCAATCTTTTTCCAGTGACCAGTTGATATAATATGGCTAATGTTTCCCCTCTCAGAATACTTTTCTTCTGTTTTGTATGATTGAATTTAATGAACAATCTTTAAACTTATTGGTGAGCTAGGAGGATATCTACCTCAAACATGGGAAAACTTTCCATAGTAGAATGGGCAGATGAGAACTATTTGTACTAACATACATAAACGTGGCTGAAGTAGATGCTGAAGTGTGCTTAGAATTTGGTCAGACATTAAAGATGTTAAGATCATCTACTGCATTCTGGGCCATCATCAATTGTCTTGACTTTTGTCTTGCCACTGGTCTTTGGTGACTGTGGAAGAGAGGGTGAAGCTGATAACTGTGCAATTCTGCCTCATTTAAATCTAATTCAACTTGTCAAGACATCATCCCCATGATATCATTAGTCTTCTTTGAAAACAAAAGGTGAACAATAATATAGCTGTGTACATAGTTATTTGGGTAGTAGCTGGCTGTGTATAGAGTTGTGAAACTCAATTAAGGAAGACTTATCTTTCTGAGTTCAAATCTGGCCTCATAACTTACTAGCTGGCTGACTGGGCAAGTCATTTAACACTTTGCTTCAGCTTCCCTGTTTATAAAATAAGCTGGAGAAGGAAATGGCAAAGTGTTCCAACATTTTTTGCCAAGAAAACCCCAACTGGGGTTACAGCAAGTTGGAAGTGATTGAACATTATATTTATATTGTCTCTCCTATTAGAATGTAATAAGAATAATAATTGTTAGCATTATCTCATTTTATCTTTTACAACATTGTGAGGTGGGTACTTTTTTATCCTCATTTATGAAGAAACTTGAGAAGTTAATTGATTTTTCTCAGAATCACATAACTACTAAGTGTCTGAGTCAGGATATGACTCCTCATTCTTTGTATTCCTAGTGCTTGGCACAGTCCCTGGAACATAGTTAGCACTTAATAAATACTTGTATGCTGACCAACAGATATATTATTGAAAGAGCAGAATTGCATTTATATTGACACTTGTTATAAATTAAGCTAGGAATCAAACAAGTGGAGGCAAAGAGCTAAACTTTTCTCTTTCAGAGTTAAACAAAAAGTTGATAATACAGGTTTCATCACACACCTAAAGGCAGCAAAAATCATAATGTCAAGGGACTGCTTATTGAATACATCAAATTAGACATCTTGCAGTATCTAAATCCCAAACAAAACTCACTATCCCCCCAAAAAAGCCCTTTCTCTCTTGTTAACTTCCCTATCACTGTTAATAATTATGCCATCCTCCCAACTCCCCAAGCTCATAAACTCACCCTGGACTCCTAGTTCTTTCTTTATCCAACCTGCTGCCAAACTCTGTCTTGTCTATCTTCTCAGTACCTTCAAGATATCACCCCTGATCTCCTCTGATGCTATTGCCACCCTAGTACAAACTTATCACCTCAAACATGGACTATTGCAGTAACCTACTGATTGGTCTCTTTATTCCCAATCTTTCCTCATTCCATCCTCTATTATTTATCAAAATGATCTTCCTAAAATGTCTATGTTATCACATGTTGGGAGTAGCTCTAATGTCAGTACTCTTTGTTCAGGTACAATGTTGGGAGGAAATGAAGCAGCTGAAAATTATCAAATAGTTAACAAATAGAAGTTTACTTTATTCTAATATAGCAAAGATATGCAATAAGGTTATGGTTAACACTTAGGGTCTCTAGGCTAGGACCCTCTCATTCCAATATGAAATTGGATCTAGTCATTAAGGTCAGATATGGTAAAGAAAATGATAATCTGGGGATCTCTGACTACTTGTAGTTGGGATTTTTTATATCTTTAAGGTTATCAGAAAAATGCATATATAGGTAAGGAAGTAGCAGCAGACAATTACATCTTAGGGACAATTTTATTAAGTTAAGGCTAGAGAAAGCAGAAGAGATCTGGGCCTCCCCATATTGTGAATGGGCAGAAAGAACCTGAATAAGGAAAATGATAGTTTTAGTTCAATATTTGTTTATAACTTTAACTAATTCAAATAAAATCAGCTAAATTTAGCTTTAGCTAATATTAGTTTAGTTTTATTTAATGTTAGTTTAGTCACCTTCCTCTTCCACCCTCTATTCAATAAGCTGCTGTGGTTCCTTATTATCTCAAGGATTCAATATAAAATCTTCTATTTGTCTTTTAAAGCCCTTTTTAACTTGGCCCTTTCCTACTTTTCCTGCTTTCTTATACCTTACACCTATCCATACACACTTTTATCCAGTAACACTGAGCTCCTCATTGTTTCTTGCACACACCATTCTATTCCTGACTTCCATTCTTTTTCCCTGGAAATTCCCCATGTCTGGGAATCTATCCCTTCTCATATCTATTTCTTGATTTCCTTCAAGCCTCACATAAAGTCTATCTTCTGGAAGAAATCTTTTTCTGTCCTCTCCAAGCTTCATGCCATCTTGATTAGATGGTTTCTATCTTGTATAGATTGTTTTTTATATAATTGTTTTCATGTTGTATCCCCAATTAAAGTGTGAGTTCCTTGAGAATAGAGGCTAAGCCTCCTCCTCCTCCTATTCCCCCTCTTCCTCTTCCCTTTATCCCCCTCCTCTCTCCTTTCCTTTCTCCTTCTCCCCTCCTTCTTTTCCTCCTCTTTCTCCCCCTCTTCCTCTCTCCTCCTCCTCTTCTTCCTTCTCCTCCTCTTCCTCTTCCTTCTCCTCCTTTTCTTCTTCTTCCTGTTCTTCCTCTTCTTCTTTTTTTTCCCATTAAGTAACAGGAGGACAAAGAGTAGAGATAGTTAAAATGAGAGTAGATGTTAACCACAGGTATGAGGGGCATCAACAACTAGGGAATAGCAGCTCAGTTGGTAGTAACCTTAGCCTCTATTGGCTGTGGAGGAGTAGCTAAGAGAGAAGACTTCCACTTTTCTCTTGAATTTGAAAACCTCCAAATTAAATTAATGTTTGCCCTTATAGGCAGATACTTTAATAAAATGGGGGGGCAATGAGGGGTGTAATGAAAACCATCTTGGAAAATATTATCTGAAAGCAAGAAATGAAAGAAGTCAAAGGCTTGTAGACATCTAAAAGGTCTCACTCCTGTCCAACATGAAGATTTTCTCTTAAGAAGGCATTGGGCCTGACAAATCCTGAGGGAAATCCCCCAAAAGAACATTTTCTCAATCTTAGCATACAGCAAGTGGCTTCTTGAATGAAGCATTTTTCAGTCAGCTTTTTGCGTGCAGTCAGATCATTAACTGTTCTTATTCATTTGTTTTTCCACATAAATTTCTTTAACATTTTATCCAGTTCTATAAAGCAGCTCATTTTAAAAAATAGCTATTGCATTAAATCTTTAAGTTAATTTAAGGAGCATTGTCATTCTTATTATATAGAACTCACCCATCCATTAGCCTTTGAAGCCAATTTCCTTCCTATTAAGATTGTTTTTTATTTGTCAGTGTTGTTAATGGATATTCTTATGTAAGACATCTCTTATGTAACATAAATACCTGGAGACTTTTTTTTTGGATCTTTTGGAAGGCTCAACTGGCCTTCCATTTTTATTTTTTTCTCATATTCACTGTTGTCAAATATTCTTCCACCCAGATTCTTTTCCTCCCAGGTGATTACAAAATAACTTAATTGAAAGATTCTGTATGAGTTGTTAAATCCAACCTGTACTTTTCCAGAAATTCTCCCTATAACATTCTTGATAAGTAATCATGTAAACTCTGTTTAAGCACTTCTACTTTCTGGAAAATTAAAATTTCTATGTGACACATTCTACTTTATTTCCAATTTACTGAATTTGATCTCAGTGAATCCCATCCATCTATCTATCTATGAAATTTCCACTGAAATACACCCCAAACAGCTCTTAGATAGCTCTGATTTTTAGGAATTTTGTTTTCTAGTTGCCATAATCTGTCCTCTTGGTCTTTGTTGTATCTTCTAGAGTCAATGAAACATTCGGAGTAGGTTGAAGTTCCCAATCTCTCCCATATATCTTTCTTTATAAGAAGGAGATTCTTCAAGTTTTCTAACAATTTTTATTTCTAGCAAATACAGAAAAAACATCGGTATTTAGATAACAAATAGAAAGTAACATTAATAAGCTTCTGAGAAATCTTAAGTAGACCATAGTAGAGTCATTTCTGATAGTCATTGAAATGAAAATGGAGGAAGGCTTCCCTCTCTGTACCACATTTTCTTATCATATGAGTCAGTTCCACCTTCTATTTTTCTTTTACACTGAGAGTTCATGCTCTTGGGTCTGTATCTCTTCCTGGGCTGAGAAATTGCCATTCTTAGTCTTCTCCCCTCTCACTTTTATCTCATTCTCTCCAATTTTCTATCTCTGGAAGCCTCAGTAGGAGACATTAAGTAATCATCAATGTTAATGGTGGGTAGAGAGTATGTTCAAAGATATTAGTGATGTTCCTTTATCTCTTAGAAATTTCAGATCAGTGTCTAGATTGAAATACAGAGGAAGGAAGAAGGAGAGAAAGAAAGAAGAAAGCAAAGAAAGAAAAAGAAAGAAAGAAGGGACAGAAGGAAAAAATAGGCAGGGAGGAAACAGGCATTCCTTAAGCACTGTTAGGTTCTTTACAGACATTATCTTATTTAATCCTCACAACAATCCTGGATTATCTCCATTTTATAGATGAGAAAGATTATGCATACAGAGATTAAGTGACTTGCCCAGGATCATTCATCTACATCTCTTTGAGGAGTGATTTCCTGACTGTTGGCCTAGCACTCTATCCACTGCCAACAAGCAACCAAGTGACAGCTATCATTTTTTGGGCAAAGATTTTGTGGGGGAGATCAGTGAAAATGAAGTTTTGAATTCCCTCTTGATCTTCTCAATACACCAGGGACTTTGCTTCTATTTTTCTCAAAATTAAGATTTAATTGGATCTTTTTAAAAGAGATGGACCAAAGTAAAAATAAATTTGAACTCAAAAAGAAACTATTTCTGTCACAAACAGTGCAGTGTCTAGAGAATATGTGGTATAGAGGATAAAGTGGTTGATTAAGCACCTATTTTATGTGGAAATGAGTAGTTCCAATGTTATTTTAAGGGAACTTAAGGAAAAAAGTAATTAACATAGGAAATGGAACTTTAGGGATATATAAGATTCCACAGGAATTCTATATAAGATTCCACAGAAGGAATTCTTTCCTTTTGAAAATTGCCTTTTGTTTTTATAACAACACATTTCCATTATCCTTTACAATAAAAAAGAAAAAGAAAGAAAAAGCAGTTCAATAACACTAATCCACATGTCACCCAGGTTTTCTACATTATAAGCAATATTTCATATTCTCTGAGGAGATATATTAACATTTTTCTTTTGAGGGATGGGTAAATTTTACCAGTAAAATTCCATGGCATTCATTACATTAATACAGACAGTTTGTATATTATTTTCCTCATACTAGTTACTTGTCTTTGCATCAGCTCCTATAATTTTTTTCTATGTTTCTCTGTATTTGGCATATTCATTATTTCTTATAGGTGAGTTTTTTCTATTGTATTCATGCACTTCTTATTGTTGTTCCTGTTCAGTTTCATCTGATTCTTTGTGATCCCACTTGGAGTTTTCTTGGCATAAATACTTGCATGGTCTGCTTTTTCCTTCTTTAACTCATTTTATAGATAAGGAAACTGAGGCAAACAGAAATATGGCCATGCAAACAGAGCCAAGCAATTGATCTTTAGATAATGAGGAGAGTGACCAGTAACGGTCCAATCCTTAGAGCATAATCAAATATGTCCTTCCTAGTGGGTTATACAAAACAGACAGTTCCTCCCTAGTTTCAGTTCAGTATATAGAACTTCTGTGAAGAGCTCAGCTGAGCCTTTCTTGCCTTTTCTCTGCCATTCTGTGTCCATCCTCCAAGGCGTAGAACTGTGGAAGCTTGTTTCTAGCCATATGTGGTTGAGTTTGATGCTACTATGTGGTGATGAAAAGTCTTCCAATTGGCTATGGTGCCTGAGGAAGTGCTAAGCTGGAACTGTATTCATATATAAAAGGAACACCCTGTCAGTCTCTCTCTTCTTTTTTCTAGGGACAAGTGAGGCTTGAAGTGCTGTGAAAGGAGCAGTAGCAAGCTGCATTCTCCCACTCAGTTGCCATGCATTCACAATTCATGACCACATGCTTCCCTTATAAATCTTTTATTAATTTAAAAAAATTATCTGTATGGTTTCCCAATCACTCTCTCGTCTCTCTCCCCCAAAGAACCTTCTCTTGCTCTAGTTAATCAAAATAAACCAGCATATTGGCTGTGCCTGACAACACAGTTCCCTTTCCACACCCATAATCCACCATTTCTCTCCTTCCAGATAGCTAAACAGAAGGTTGTTCACTATTGTGGGGAGAGTAAGCCTAAAAATTCTGCTTTACAAGAAGTTTTCCATATTATTTGTATATTTTCTTTAATTATCTGGACACACATAAGCTTTCTTTCTCTCATCACCGGCACCAACCCCTTTTTATTTCTTTCAGCTATGATATCAAAATATTCCCTAGCATTTAACATGAAAATGAAGAGCTTCATAGAATACGGATCCAGGTAGGGTTTTGGTGAAAAGCATGACTCACAAGAATTTTAATCTTAAACCCTGGGAGGTGTCTCGCCTCTGTAACTAAAAGCAGATTTTATTTCATTCCCTTTAATTAAAGCCATCTGATGTACAGCACACACACACACACACACACACACACACACACACATCCACATACAATTCAATTGTGCACACAAATACAGTCTTCTTAGTTGAACTGACTTGTTTTGTCTTCTATCATCCATTTTAAGTGTTTTAAGTAGGTTATTATTTATCCTTAAGAGCTGTGTGATGAAGAACACAAAACAATAAGCTCACTCTACATAATAAACTGACAGAGGCAGAAGCATCATGCATTGTTGTAACATGTATTTCTCAATTACCACCTGCTGACTTGCTGCTACTCAAAAACCAGAATTACATGCCAAGTTAGTTTTGTTCAGAATATGAAAATGGCATCTGGCCATACAGATAGGATATGACCCAAGTCTGCTGAGTGGCAGACGCTTTCTACTTTCCTTAAACCACTAATGGCGGGGATGATGATGGGTGGTGGCAGGGCTGTACTGGAGCCAGCTCATATCAGTTTGAGACGGCCAAGTTGTTGTGAATGCTATAACTCAGCCCTTGATTTGTAGTTTTGTGGATCATCTAGAATTAAGAAAGCTATGGAGAAAATGATAATACTGCAAATTAAACTTAAAAGTATGTCATTCTTCTAGGAGTACCAGCATACCCCTGGGTGGCAGAGTGGGAAGGGGGAAAGAAACTAAATTAGTCCTGAATTTTTCCCCCATTATGGTATAATAGCCTCAGAGTAACTTTATATAATAGAGGAGTTTATTTACTGCTTGACTCAATACAGCTGTGGGAACAACAAGGGACCTCAGATCTCAAAGATTAATTGAAAACACTCAATGATCTCATAGAACTTTGTGTCCTATCTTTTTCCTGGCACATCACTCCTATTGTCATATCTCACTACCCAAGCCCCTCCTGCCAATCTGTTTGGTACAATGATTAGATTATTGAACTTGAAATCAAGAAGATAGGATTTCACATTTTACCCCATAAATTCCCTAGCTCTGTGACTCCAGTCAAGTCACTTAAATATTGTTCATCTTCAATTTCTTCCCTCCTTCCCCTCCTCCCCCCACTCCCACTAAAGAATAGGATTGGATAGGTGATTTCAATGACACAGGGAACTCTAGGGTAAGGAAACTCATCTTCTTGAATTCAAATTTGGCTTCAGATACTTACTAGCTGTGTGACCTGGGTAAATCACAACCTTGTATGCCCCAGTTTCTGCATATATAAAATGAGCTGCAAAAGGAAATGACAATCCACTCTAGTTTTTTTGCCAAGAAAAGCCAAAATAGAGTCATGGAGAGTTGAACATGACTGAAAAACGATTAAACATATGCATCCTTCTGAATAAATGGACCCCATTTGAAAGAATTTTTCCATCTTGGAATTTTACCTGCTTAGAGGAGTTCTTCTGCTCTCCTATTCAATCCTTAACCTGCATTATATAGTAATGTATCTGGAGGAAGGAAGTAACCCCATACCTTAGAAAATTCTCTCAGTCATGATTTTATTTTGTTTTGCAAAAGGGATTTTCTTTGTCAGATTACTATCTTGATTCAAAGATATAGTTAATGTATGTGTCTTTAAAAATAATAGATTGCATTTATATAGCAAATCCTTATTTTGCAAAGGTTTACATTCATTATGTCATTTGATCCTCATAATCAAGACGAATGAGGCAAGTACTAATATTATATCCATTTAACAGATGAAGAAGCTGAGGCTTAGAGAGTCTAAATATCTCCCTCAAGTCAAGCAGAAAGGCTCAAGTAGCTAGATAGTTATGTGACAGAGGGGAAAGAGAGCTGGGCATGGAGTCAAACACAGTGCATGGATTTGGGATTAGGAAAACCACATTCAAATTCTAATTCAGCCATCTACTTCTTTCACTTTGGGCAAATAACTCTACTGATCCTCAGGCTTCTCATCTACTAAATAAGTACCTGCTCTCTAAACTACTTTTGACTCCTCATGTGTATAACTATGTAGGTTATGAATGAACACTTTGCTTTGTGTAAATACAGCTCATGGGAAGGTTTTCTCATGAATTCTCAGTAATCTCACCACCAAATGACATTTTGATTCTAGCCTGAAGAAGATGAAGAAATTGGAGTGACTGTTGTTCTGCTCTCCTCTAAGAGAGTGTGTTAAGCTAGAAGTATATGTATCTGTCTTGGCTGAATTTCGCACAATCTATTGGGCACATACTGTCCTCTCGTATTGTTAGTTTAGAGAAAAGAATTTTTAGTTTCAAGCTGCTTCCCTTGTCACCATCCTTTTGAAAGAAAAACCAGCTAATGTCCAAAGTCTTAATCTATTTCTGCTAAATGTTTGTTACACAAAAGACATCACAAATCACAAATAATGAACAAAGTATAAACATCTATTTATCCCAGCAGATAATAAAAAAAGCAGAGAAATTATATAGATTAGGACAATCTAGACTATACACAGAATGAATCAGCTCTTCCACTGGGAGAGATCTCAACTGGTTTGAAAAAGACATCATGAATAATGAACAAAGTATAAACATCTATTTATCCCAGCAGATAATAAAGAAAAAGCAGAAAAATTATATAGATTAGACAATCTAGACTATACACAGAATGAATCAGCTCTTCCACTGGGAGAGATCTCAACTGGTTTGAGATACTTGAATGCATTTATTCTCATCCAACTGGGATCAGTTTTGCCCTCCATGCCTGTCTTCCAAAGTTTCTGTCTTTCTCTTTCTCTCTCTCATCTTTCTGTCATCATTTCTCTGTATCTCTCTATCTTTATTTCTCTGTCTCTGTTTATCTCTTTCTCTCTCTTTCAGTCTTTGTCCCCACCCCCCAAGAGAGGTCTAGAAAGAAAAAGAAAAGAAAAGAAGAAGCAAGTCTTTTCTCAAGCTTTCCCACTAACTAAACTCTTCAAGTAGGCACACAGTTCTCATTCTCTATTATAATGAGAGGAATCATATGTAAGTGATCTAATCTTGAACCCAAGGTTACATTATAAGAAAAAACAAACAAACAAAAAACAACCACCTCCAAATCCTGACTATTATAAATGTATAACAAGGAGAGATATAATTCTCTAAGAAGACTAAGGGTAGTGATATTAGGAAAGGCTTATATTTAATATGATAGGATTTGATATTTTTAAAAGGGGGTACTTATGTATTGAAATCAAAGCTAATTGGGAAAGGAAAAATATGCAGAAGAAACAACAATGCATCTCTATTATGTGGATTTAAGAGCTTACAAAAAAGGAAGCATCCTGATTCCAAGGAGACACCATGGCTTTTGGCCTCTGGTCAGTAAGGATATCCAGCTGGACATCCGTCTTAATCTTCTGGACTGTGAACAGTCAAGCCTTATAGAACAATCCCAAACTATGAGGTTCAAAATGACATGTCTAGTTTGATATTTTTTAAATGATGATTGTTTTATAGTTTGATAGTTTGCCAAATGTTTTGCAGTCCTCAGCCAGCTTTCCAACTTATTTCTTACTATAGAAAGGGGCTTTTTCCATAAGGAGAGTAATAAGAACTAATTTCCTATAGAACAACCACTTTCCATTCTGGAATTGATTCTCCCAAACAGCATGAAAGTGCTGAAGGCAGGGGTGGAAAATTCCATTATTCCACTGGGGTTTCAATCAAGGCACATTAATTGATATGTCCAAATAACTGCTTTTACTTCTTTTAGAAAAGAGTCTTTTAACCTGAGGTCCATGATCTCAAAGGGGTCTGTGGATGAATTTCAGGAGGTCTGTGAAGTTTCATGAGGAAACAAAATTATATCTTTATTTCCACTTACCTCAAACTGAAATTTGGAATTTTCTTCAATTATAAATTACCAACATAAGCTTTATTCTGAGAAGACATCCATAGACTTCATCAGATGTGACACCAAAAGAGCTAAGAACCTCTATCTTAGAGCAATAATGTGTATGGGCATCCTTTTCTCTCCCAAGGCTCTTTGGAATGATCCAATTTACAGATTGGAGCATGACTTTACCATTTATTGTAAATTTTCACATATTTACTTAAATGGCAGGTATCTCTCATTCAAAGTGTTGATCCATAATGACTTCTGAGAAGTCTAAGACATGAGAAATCCAAATGTATTCATGGAAACTCCAGAACATTACATTTTACTCAAAAGATTTTATGGGAATTGATTAAATGACGGATTGGTACTTGAGTAAAAATATCTCTAAATAGTATAAAGAGGTACTTAATGAGTGAAATCATAATTCCCTTTCTTGCTTTGACTATAGTTTTTAGATCTCAACAAATGCACAACCTATTGGGCACATGCTGTCCTCTCATATTATTAGTCTAGGGAAAAGAATTTTCAGTTTCAATCTGCTTCCCTGGTCATCATCCTTTTGGGAGAAAGAGAGACCAGCTAATGTCCAAAGTATTAATCCATTCCTACTAAATGTTGGTTACACAAAAGTTATCACAAATAATGAACAAATATAAACTTATCTATTTATCCCAGCTGATAATAAAGAAAAAAAGCAGAGAAATTATATAGATTAGGACAATTTAGACTATACACAGTGTGAATTAACACTTCCACTGGGAGAGATCTCAACTGGTTTGAGACCATATACTTACCAGAATGCTTATTACATTGCACACATTTAGGCTCAGAAATGTCTATGCACAAGCTTAATTTTTACCATGAGTTTTGAGCCCATCTTGATGAAGTATCACCCTCTCACATTCCACACACTCCCCAACTAACTTTCTGGGTGTATCACCCTGGAGCCATATTTACGGTGACTAAATCATTCCTCTTTATTTCCTGTCTCAATACTATTAATGTAGGTAAGGCCAAGAAGAGTAGGAAGGATATAATAAAAATTTAATGACTATAGGGATTGACCTTTAGGAGGCAGCAAAGAGAAGGGACTTGCTGTGGTTGAATATAATCTCCATCTTCATTTCATTTGTCCATTTTATCTTCCACACAATCATCAAATTGATATTCATAAAGCACAGGTTTATCATACAATTCACCTGGTCAAAAACCTTGTGTAGTTCCCACTCTCTAGGAAAATGTTAACTTTTTAAGTTTTCTTGCACAATTCCTTCTTATATGTCTTCAATGCACTGTCTCCTTACCTCTGGGCCATTGAATCTTGGCTTTGTCCAAAGTTTAGTTGCAGAGATAATTTCTATACAAGCCTCTCCTGATCCTTTAAGTTGCTAGTGCTTTCAATTAAAAAAAATTACTATATAAATATTTTGAATTTGAT
This sequence comes from Sminthopsis crassicaudata, assembly GCF_048593235.1. Lineage (NCBI taxonomy): Eukaryota > Metazoa > Chordata > Mammalia > Dasyuromorphia > Dasyuridae > Sminthopsis > Sminthopsis crassicaudata. The sequence goes on from NC_133618.1 coordinate 77,886,847, forward strand.
TTTCTGTGCATATACTGATTTCCCTAAATATAATATAAACTATTTGAGGGAAGGTACTGTTTTCTTTTGTTGTTGTTATTTTGTCTTTGTAGGTCCAGATCTTAGAACTGAACCTAGCATGTACTTCGTTCCAGGTTCTGTGCTAAATGTACACAACAAATAATGGAGTTTATTTTTGTTCAATTCTTAAACTCAAGTTCAAATGAGTGTCTTTGTCTTTCTCTGGAAAACTGAATTCTCCTTGCTTATTGTGCTTTCAAGGATTGAGGTAATGGGTTTAGGTGCAGGATTCTATGGAAAGAGTAGAATCAATCTTTTTCTCTCTGTGTTTCATTGAGGGGATGCTCCTTGTCAACCTATTCTAGTCTCATGTCCTAGTTACTGACCTGCAGACATTGAAATCTGATTTTCTGATTTAGATACCATTTTAATCTATTTTCTTTTGCTTTTTTTTTTTCCAATTATATCTTCTTACCCTACATTTGCTTTTTTCAGAAGTTTAAAAGTTAATCCTTTTAACTAGAACAATAAGTCTTTGTTGCTTCTTTTCCATCTAGAATAGTATATGTGTATGACACAGGAAGTCTGAGTTCATAGATTTTTGGTTTGCATTAGGTCATCATGGTAAGTTTCTGTAAGTTTGAGAAACAAGGTTCAAATGAATTCTGCCATCATCTCTCTAAGAAAGTCTTGCTTTAAACCATTTTTCATTTACATTGCTTGAGAGTATAAATTATTTTGCTAAGTCAATTAGTTGTAGTTCATCACTATTTTGGATCAAATGAAACTTATTTGGCTTCTCATATACTATGCAGTCACCCTGACAGATAAACATGACTTAGTGGTAAAAATAGTTGCTTTGGAAATCTGGATGCTGCTGTCCTGAGATAAGAATTATGGAATGTCAGAGCTAGAAGGGATCTTGGAGATCATCTAGTCTATTTTTGGGGTTTCAAGAAATATTTATTAAGCACCTCTATGCACTGGGTCCTGAACATGCAGTGAAGTAGTCCTTACCTCTCGAGGGTTTACATTCCACTGAGGGCATCTAGGTATACAGATTATACTTAGTCAGGAAAGGATTGTATTGAGGGATCAGACAAAATACTTTAGGGGTATTTGAGGAGGAAAAGAAAATTTTCCTTTTTAGTAAATTTTTATTGAGCTATGTGACCCTGAGCAGGTCACTTTGTTCTATTTGCTTCAATTTCCTCATCAGTAAAAATGATCTGGGGAAGGAAATGGCAAACCATTTCAATATTTCTGCCCCCCCAAAAAACCCAAATGGGGTCACAGAGAGTCAAATTGGACCAAAAATGATTGAATAGCAAGGACAATAAAAATTTTCTCTTTTTGTCCCTCTTATTTCTATTCCTAAAAAGCCATTCCATATAACAAAAAAAAAAAAAAAAAAAAAAAAAAAAATTAAGAGGAAAAAAAAAAAAAACAAGTGACAAAACTAATTAATACATGAACAAAACAAATCTGAAGATATTCAGTGCTTCATACTCATGGGTCCTCCCACCTCTGCAAAGAAATGGGAGGAGATGTCTTCTTATATCTGGAAGAGAATATTTTCATCTGAGGAAATCAGATAAGACTTCATGGAAGAAGTAAAATTAGAGAAGAGAACTTCCAGAAAGCAGAGATGAATGAATATATTTCAGACATGGGATGGGCAGCCCAAAGATCTTGAGCCATAGGGCTTTGAGTTGATTCATGGGAAGAGTTAGTAGTCCAGGCTGGCTGGAAAGTATGTACTAAGAAATGAGGGTGGAAGAGTAAATTGGAGTAAGGTTATAGAAGGGCTTTAATGTTGGCTAAAGAGTTCATGATTTATCCTAAAAGCAATAGCCAAAAAAGGAAGGTTTTGGGGGCAGGCTGATATGATTAGGTACAGCATTTTGGCATCTTAGTGAACCAATGAGAATGAGCTAGGACTATACATGCTTCAGGAAGGGGTAACCATTGAGTGTGAACGTCAATGAAAGTTGCAAATAAGACCTATCTTAATCAAATTTTCTCTCTTAATTTAAATGAGTTTTCATCATGAAATTTTTATATGAAATAATTCCCATGATGTCTTTGAAGCTTTGCCCACAATATTCGATATTATGTAGTCTTTTAAAGCTCCACCCCCTTACCCTTATTGTCTAATCCACCCTTTTTTACTTTATCCGCTCAGAATTTCTTTGATATTTTATGGTAATTTACATTCATGTTTCATCTTTTTAGATACTCTGCCTTTATCTTCCACTTGGCCATTTTGGCCACATCCTTTTTTTGTTTGTTTCTTTGCTTGTATCTTGTCTTTTAAAATATATTTTATATTTAACAGATTACTTTCATCAAGTTTTCAATATAATCAATCTGTGAGATTAGCAGAGTAGGCATTATTCCCATGACAAATGAGTCTATTAAAACATGAAGAGACTCTTTAGGAAACCAAACAGAAAGCTTTGACTGTCATTTACATAGAGAGATAGGAGACCTATCATTTCATCAATATAGGAAACTTGGAATTAGTTAACCACTTTGACTAATGCTGGTTGATGCCTCCTCTATAACGTACAGTCTTCACAAAATGCTTTGAACCCCTACAAATTAAGTGAGATGGATGCAAAGAGATTAGAAAAGTGAATTGGAACCAAATTGTCTGTGGTCTTAAAAGCCAAGAGAAGGAGTCTACAATTTACTTGAGAGGTAGCCATATTTGAGATGGTGATCCATGTAGTCAGATCTGAATGTTGGCCAGAATAAATCAAGCATTTCTGGGTAAAATGGATTTGGAGGGAGAAGTCAGAGGCTTTTGTGATAATGGTATAAGTAAGAGTAATGTGGCCCTGGACTAGGGTGTGACAATGTTAATGAAAACTAGGGAACAGCTATATTTTCCATGGAAGCAAAAGTGTTTCTAGGGTGATGGAGATAATGTGGGTAGAAAGAGATGTTATTAGACAAAATTCAGGGATCACATGGAAGGAACATTCTTCACTGGGGAATAAAGCTAATAAAAACTTTTTGTATCCCTGAAAATATTGAATTAAAGTAAAACAGGAGGTCTTAATCTGGGGATCATGAATTTGGTTCATATAACTGTTTTCCTTGCAATAATATATATTCTATACATGTAAAAACATTATTCTGAGTCGCCATCCAAAGGTTTCTCTAGACTCTAGACTAATAAAAAGGATCACCAAAAATGGTTAAAAACCGCTGCTGGAGAATATCACATTTGTTGATTCTTCTTTCTTTAAATAGATGAAAACCCCATATGCAATGAAACTGAAGGTTAAAATGTGATATTAAATGTAATAAAAAAAAAAAGGAATCTGAGCAAAATTAGTGTTCTGTAAACTCACTGTGTGAATCTAAGAATTTCTAGCAAGCCTCAGCAAATGCCAAATAATTTGAAATTAATCCTTTAGAATCACAAGTTGACATATGCATATATTATGTGCTGTATAAGCTATTGTAAGCATTAGAAAAGGAAGCTAAAGAATGTATGCAAATACATCTGCATTCTGTCTTAGAAATAAAGTCAAGCACTCAATGCCATTTTCTCTCACAACCACTGCATGCTAACAAGACCTTGAAATGCTGACCTCCACAATCCACAGAAGGGTTGATCACAACCCCCACAGACCAGATGAATTTTTCAAACAAAGTCCCTGAATATGATTCACAACCTTTAACTTAAGGAAGCTAAGATTGTAATAGCCAGTGACAAAATCCAGGGAATTTTAAATTCCCCTTGGTTGCTCTGGGCAAAATTCCCCTGGGAGGGAATGAGAGGGAGCTTCTGGTTTATTTTAATGAAAATGATGAATCTGTTGGGAGATGACTGGGTGTGACAGATAAGTGAGCTCAAGGGATTTTTGTATTCCTTTGGTTTGTGTTCCTACTTTTGTGTAATTTTTTTTTCTTTATGTATTTTGGTCTTTATTGCTTTTGAATAGATGGACCACAGATTCAGAGTTGGAGGGGATCTTCTTGGCTAGTGCCACCCTCTACTTGTACCCTCAGATGAGGAAACTGAGATCCAGAAAAATTGATTATTCTGCCCAGGAAGAGAAAAATGATCATTATATTATATTCTGCCCAGATGAGACCTTATCTAGAATAGCACATAGAGTTCTAGGTGTTCCTCTTCAGGAAGGATATAGATGAACTAGAGCATGTCCAGAGGAGACTGATCAACTTGAGGAGAAAGTTTAAACGCATGCTGCCTGAGGATTGATTGAAAAAACTAGGAATAGGTAATTTAGATAAAAGAAGACTGGGATATGAGGGATGTGATAGAGGTGTCTTTTAATAGTTAAAGACCCATCATGAATTTTGCAATAAAGTGACACTGGCCTCCTTGCTGCTCATCCCGTCACTCCTGACTCTAGACATTCACACTGGCTGTCCCATAACCAGAGTTCTCTTTTCTTTCCTTTTATTCCTCTGATTTATTTTGGAATCCAGCAAAGTTCCCACCTTGTTCATGCAAGAGGGCTTTCCCAGACTCTTTAATATGACTGTCCTCCCTCTGGTTATTATCTACAATTTTTCCTGGTGAAATCTGATATAGGATGGGCTGTAATGTAATGAATAAGTTAATGACGTTGTGATCATGAGAAGGCATTCTAGGCTTCTTTGGAAAGAAGGCTTTTTGGAAATTTTTTAAATGGGATTTATTTTTTGGATGGGGATTAGACTAATGACATCTAAAATGTCTTAAAATCTTCAATTTTATGGCTCTGTGACTATTTAGGTTCCAGATAATGTAATATTATTAGCTGTGTTAATTAATATTAAATTTAGTGTGAAAATATCCCACTTTTTGAATTTTAGTATCTTTGACTGACCAAACTACTGAACCAGAGATCAAAAGGCTTAGTTCTACTCTTTATCCTGTCACTGACTCATTGCACTGGGCAAGTTATTTAACTTTTTTTCCTTTCTCCAGTTTCAAAATGGGATGTTCTTGCTTCTCTCTTCTTTGTGGGAATGATGTGATAATATATATGAAAATATGCTGATTTTTTTGGAATCAACATGTCATTCAAATGGAATAAAGTATTAGTATGAAGGGGGAACACATCAACACTTTCCCTTGTAGCAGTGGGAGAATCAGAGAAAAGACAGAAAAATACATGCAGCATGAATCAGTGAAAATAATGCTCGTTGGCTCTGAAGCCCAAGAGACTATTTTTGAATCCCACCTTTGAGCTGCTGACCTAGTGTGACCATGAGCAATTTATGCAAAAGACAAATAAGAACAAACAATTCAGGATCTTAAATTTCTCATCTGTAAAATGAAAGGATTGGATTAGATGGACTCGGATGCTCCTTTCAGCTCTAGAGATATGATTATATGACATTTTCTGGTGTTTGAATGGCCACAATTGGAATTCCCAGTGTGGATAGCAATGTAAAGCCTCACAACTCTCTAGGGTTATAGACCTGTATCTAAGGATAGAAAAACAAAAACAAACAACCCCCCCAAAAAACTACCCCCAAGGGTTTTCCATAGGTATGTTGATGCATTCTTTGAGAAGTACCAATCTCTCAACCACTAAATATTACATCTTTAGGGCTAAGAATCATAGTTCTTCTCCCAGGAACAGTTGAATGAGACTGAACAGTTGAAAAATGGAATCATTCAGATTGGTTTGGGTATAAGTGGGTATAATGGTTGCCTTTTATCCTAACTATAATTTTATTTTGTTTTATTTTCATAGAGTGACACAATGAGCCAGGTACCTATAGAAAGATAGGACAATCAATGGCTAAAACTGAAAAGTTCAAGGAGCTTACATTTTAGTCAATCAAAAAGATTGTGAAGATGGCTATGGGTAAATTGGGAAACTGAACATTAATTAAAAGCTAACCAGAATAGTAACTTCATTCAGATTCTAATTTTTTAAATGATATTTTAGACTTACACGAACAGATGCTAAGTGAAGTGAGCAGAACTAGTATACAGTAACAGCAACATTGTGCAATGATCAATTTTGATAGACTTGGCTCTTCTCAGCAAAACAGTGATTCAAGACTGTTGGAATACACAGGAGCCACCTGACAGTGGCTGCTGGATGCAACCCAGAATGGATCTCCTCTTGTGAAGGGGTGATACAAGGAGACAGAGGCAGTTGCTGTTCTCTGACCTCTCTGACTGAGAGGCTGTTGCATTGTCTGACCTCTCTCCTCTTCCCTTTGCTTCTACTTTATCTCATTCCCAGTTCGAAACATCTGTGTCAGCAAAGGCAGCCTTGCAACTCCTTCAGGTATTATAATTCACAGCTGTGGAGGCTCTTTGAGAATTGTCCCTTAACACAAGACAATTCCAATAGATTTGGGGTGGAAAATGTCATCCACATTGAGAGAAAGAACTATGAAGTCTGAATGTAGATTTTCATTTCTTAAACATGCTGTTTTTTCTTTCTTTTGGTTTTTCCTTTTTGTTGTGATTTTTCTTTCATAGCATGATTAATATGAAAATATGTTTAACATGATTACACATGTTTATAGGATTGCTTGTTATTTTGGGGAAGGGGGAGGAAAGAAAGGGAGGAAGAAAAATTTTGAACTCAAAATCTTATAAAAATAAATGTTGAAAACAATTTTTACATGTAATTGGAAAAATACTATTAAGTACCCCAAAAAGCCATATTTTAACCCTCAGTTTCTTGCATGTGTAGTTTAGGTCCATCTATTTAATGAAAGGACAATCAATGTTTGTAAAGTTGTACAGGAGGAGTTCATAACTTTTTTATCTTGTACCCCTTTATCAGTTCGGGGAAGCTTGGAGACCCAGTTGTACTCAAGAATTTGAACCCAAAGATTTTGCATATATTCCCTCACTTTTCTGAGCCTCAGTTTCCTCATCTGTAAAAGGAAAGGGCTGGCCTAAATGACAACTAAGTTCCCTCTAACTCTAAATCCTGGGATTGTATAACATTTATGCAATCTTTTTCCATGGGTAATCTGCTTTTCTAAATCTTGTTTTAGACTATAAAGTTGGAATAATGATGTTTTTGCGGTCTGCTCCTCATTTTTACAGCACAAAAATAAAGTGAATATGTAAGTATAAAAAGAGTCAGCTAGAGGCTCATTAAGAGCATTAGCCCTGGAGATAGAAAAATTGAGTTCAAATACAGTCTCAGGCACTTACTGGCTATGTTACCCTAGGCAAATCACTTAATCTCTGCCTCAATTTCCTTATCTATAAAATGGGGGTAACAATAGAATCTACCTCCCAGGGTTATTATCTCATGATAAAATGAGATAAGAGTTGTAAAGTGCTTTGTAAATATTAAAATGCTACACAAATCCAAGTTCTTAATATTAATAATAACTATAATAAAATATAAATCTATGCAAAATAATTAAATACAAGGTTGTTTGGAGGAGAGGAACATTTGGCTAACTTGCTGCCTTCGAGGGAAGAGGACTTAAGATGTCTTTTTGATAAATTATTTGTGTTAGCTGCTGCTTTTGGGGAAAACAGAACAAGCAATTATTATATACCTATTATGTGCCAAGCAATGAGCCAAGAACTTTATAAATATTATCTCATTATTCTTGGTTATGTAATTTGGGAATGCCTCTGAATCACAAATTAGGCTCAAGATTGTATGAGCGTACTGTGGGAGAGAGAAGTACTAATAAATGCTTAGTATTTATGTTCTCAGTGGTTTGTGTTTATTAGAAAGCAGTGCCTAATTTTTTTTATTTTTTTTTAAAGAAAGCATCACCTAGTTCTCTCTTTGGATTTGGTTTGTGTTTGCATCTTTGCAATTATGATCATGTTGAGATGCTTCAGGAAATGAAATGTTCCTTCCTTGGAAAAAAGATATTTTGTTCTGTTTTCATAGAAATTTCCATATCTGGATATATTTTTATTTTTTTAATTAAAGTTTTTTTTTTTTATTTCCAAAATATATACATGGATAATTTTCAACATTCACCCTTATAAAAATTTGTGTTCTAATTTTCCCCTCCCCCCTACTCTCTCCCCTAGATGGCAAGTAATCCAATATATGTTAAACATGTGTTATTCTGCTATACATATTTCCACAATTCTCTTGCTGCACAAGAAAAATCAGACCAAAAAGGGAAAAAATGAGAAAGAAAATAAAATGTAAGCAAACTACAACAAAAAGAGTGAAAATACTATGTTGTAGTCCACATTCAGTTTCCATTATCCTCTTTCTGGATGTAGATGGCTTTCTTCATCACAAGGCCATTAGAACTGGTCTGAGCAAATTTTGGACTTTCTACCTGAGAATTTTGTTATTGAAAACTGACAAATTTCTAAATGAAAAAGAAATGAAATTATAGTAAAAGAAGTGAAAACGACCTTGTAGAACCTCCTGATGTAATCCCTTCATGCTACAGATAAGGGAACTAAATCACATAGCTGGTACTTAGCATGTTGAATTGCAAAGAAAACCAAACCCCTTTCACCTTGGCTCTTTTTTGGGGGGGAGGGGAAGAAGACAACTAGAGTTAAATGACCTACCCAGGTCACACAGCTACTGTGTCCAAGTGTCTGAGGCTGAATTTGAACTCAGATCTTCCTAACTTTTAGGTGGGTACTCTATCCACCGCACCATTTAATTCCTCATCTTAGCTTTTCACTTCAACCTTCTATGAGAGTCAGAATGGAAAAGTGAGTATATTTGATATTATGTTTATTGCTTTAAAACAAATCAGGAATCTTAAAAGCACAAGTTGCTTACAAGTCCTATATCATATATAATTCTTTATTCTTCTTGTCCAGAGGAATATAGGCCTAAAGGATCAAGTATTTATGAATGAGGGAGAATGGATAGATGGAAGGAAAGAAGGAAGGAAAAAGGAGACAGGGAGAGAGGAAGGGAGAGGGGGGATGAAGAAGGAAAAGAGAAGGAGGGGGAGGGAGAGAGGAAAGGAGGAAGACAGAGGGAGGGAGGGAGGGATGAAGGAATGGAGAAAGGAAGAAGAAAGGAAGGAAGAAAGGAAGGAAGGAAAGAAGGCAGTCAAGAAGTAAGGAAGAGAGAGAAAAAGGAGGAAAATAGGGAGGAATAAAGGAAGAAAAGAGAGG